>NW_028081010.1:0-630 GCF_014824575.4 Sturnira hondurensis | reverse complement strand
AACGGAGGGTTCTCTGGAGTGATCAGACCTAAGAAAGAATGCATAAAATCCTGTGAAACCTACTTTGCTAATACCCTCACTTGAAATGATAAGGGTCCAAGCATAGAGTGAGTTTGTTTCCCCAAAGTTTTATGGCCTTTTGGCTATCTGACCTAGACTCAGAATAAGCCTTCATAGGGGGTGTGATGTTTATCTATTGTTTGATCATTACTGCCTGACAGTGATTGAGCTTAATGTTTATGACCCGTATTTCTATGCCAATTAAACCCAATAAAAGCCCAGTGAGGAATAGGTTTCTGGCCCTTCTCCTTTGAAAGATCAGATACATTTCCTCCCCAAGCACATCACATCTTATAGACTTATTTTCATCCATGGTGGCTGGGGGAACCCTGTGGGTGGAGCCCACATCTCACATAGGGGTGCATAGGTTCTTTTGGATTGGTGTTTTGAGGCTCTTTGGGGTATAATCCCAGCAGTGGAATTGCTGGGTCAAAAAGCAGTTCCATTTTTAGTTTTCTGAGGAAATTCAGTACTGTTTTCCACAGTGGCTATACCAGTCTGCATTCCCACCAACAGTACACTAGGGTTCCCTTTTATCCACAACCTCACCAGCACTTGTTATTTGTTGAT
>NW_028081009.1:0-631 GCF_014824575.4 Sturnira hondurensis | reverse complement strand
CTGGTCCACTCCCTTGATTTGAATCCCAGTTTCCTTTCCATCACTATTGGTTTCCTGTGCATTTCCTTTCATTTCAATTAGTTTAGCTTTTATTTGTTCCTCTAATTTGTCACTAAAATCAACCAGTTCTGTGAGCATCCCGATCACCTGTGTTTTAAACTGTGCATCTGATAGATTGGCCATCTCTTGGTCACTGAGAAGTATTGGCTCTAGGGCTTTGATCTGTTCTGATTGAGCCATAATTTTTTGGTCTGGTCCTGCCTGTTATGTATGAGGGGCGGAGCCTTAGATGTTCACCAGGAAGGGGCGACCCAGTTGCTGGATTGTGATGCTGTGTGGGGGTGGGGTCAGAGAGGGGCAATGGCGTTTGTTCTGCTCTCTCCTGGATTTCGGTCCCCTCTGCTGCTTTCCGGAAGCAAACCAGGCCCCCCTGGTGCCGGCTCGCAGGTGTGTGGGCCTGTACACCCTCCAGGACCCTTTGGGTTTCTCCAACAAACTCTGTGTGAGCCTGGTAGCTTCTCCTGGCACCTGGAGCCCGAAAGTTTTTCAAAGTTGATGCTTCAAGGCTTTAATTCCTGTCACTGGGGCCCTAGCCTGGGCAGTCTGTCTCACTGCTTGCTCCTTTGCCTGG
>NW_028081008.1:0-788 GCF_014824575.4 Sturnira hondurensis | reverse complement strand
AGTGTTGCATTGACTTGAAGAACAACGTGCTGGTGATCGGCACCACCGGCACGCAGACTCACTTTCTTCCTGAGGGAGAGTTGCCCCTGTGTGCTAAGCTGATAAGTGGTACTGGGCAAGAGGAGTGTTCGGCCCAGGATGGCAGACACTATTAAAAATTCGGTCACTGATCCAGGATGAAAAGAGCATTGAAACAGGTCACGAATAAGTTACCAGCCTGAGGGAATCTAGGTTCTGGGAAATTACAATCTGTGAGCGCCTTGGCAATGTAACCATTAAAAACAACAGTGACAACTAAACCTGGCCTTGGGATCAAGTTTGCGAGTCTGTACCTATGCAAATTGTGACTGCCTGATTTTGGCCCTGCTTTCTTTCCCCTCATCATAGATCACTGAACCTCATGCTAGGGAGGCAGTGGAGGCTCCAACTGATGTGCAAATAATCGGTGAAAGAAAAAGCACCGTCTTCTTTTGCAGGGCCGTGAAACTCATTTTCACCGGGGTGGGGTGGGGGGTGGGGCACATCAGCCTCACGGTTGCCTTCAAAGGGCCGAAATAATTTTAGAACTGTATAAATGTAACTGCTCCTTAACTGTTAAGGAAGCTTATATGGCNCCCCCCCCCCCCCCCCCGGTGAGAATGAGTTTGACACCCCTACTTTAGAGACACTTCCATCAGATTCCAGGGCAGCTTGTCCAGATCAGTTGCTATTTTGCAGAATTTGCCGAAAGAAACCGTTGCTACAGACCCCACAAGGCATCTACACAAAAGTATTTCAAATCAGCACTT
>NW_028081007.1:0-627 GCF_014824575.4 Sturnira hondurensis | reverse complement strand
AAGTGAAATACGCCAGTCAGAGAAAGACAAATAACATATGATTTCACTTTTATGGGGAATCCAACAAACAAAATAGAAACAGACTCACGGACAGAGAACAGACTGACAGCTGTCTAAGGGGAGGGGTGGGAGGGGTGGAAGGACTAGGTGAAAAAGATCAGGGGATTAAGATAAAAAAAAACCCCATAGCACAAACAGCATGGTGATTAGCAGAGGGGAAGAAGGTGAGGGGTGGTTGGAGAGGTTAAAGGGGGGATAAATGGTGACGGAAGAAGATGACTTGATATAAGGAACACACAATATATGGATGATGTGTTATTATACAATTGTACACCTGAAACCTATAATTGCATTAACAAATGTCACTCAATAAACTCAATGAGTAAATAAATAAAAGTATATAATCAATTATAGTAAAGCCAAAACAATCAAGCTACACTAACTTAAAAAGATACCTGCACCCGCATGTTCATGGCAGAATTATTTGCAACAGCCAAGATGGGAAACCATTAAAATGGGGAAATCCTGCCACTGGCAACAACGTGGATAGACCTCGAGGGCACTTATGCTAAGTCAAGTTAGAGAAAGACAGACTGTATAATCTCACTTATAAGTGGAATACAAAAC
>NW_028081006.1:0-2214 GCF_014824575.4 Sturnira hondurensis | reverse complement strand
ACCTGAAGAAGCTCATCATCATGGACAACCTGGCTCCAGACCAGGAGAGGGACGGGGAAGTACGTGGTGGGCGGCGGGGGAGGGCGGGGGAGGGCGGCCCGCCTCCCTGGGGTCTGGGCAGCCCCTGCCAGCCCTGTTCGTGGCCAGCGCTCAGGGCACCGGTCACGGACAGCAGCTCAGAGTAAAGCAGCCGGGTGGGCACACAGGGCATCTGCTCCACCCCAGAGGACCTCACGCGATTGGGGAGATGCTGTTAGAGGCATCCATGTCCTTAGGGAGCCCAGATAGAAGCTGCCCCTACCCACTGAACCACGGGGACCAAACGCAGAGGCCAGGGCGCCAGGGGCCAAAACAGCAAGTGTCCTTGGTTCCTCTACACCCCGCCGACCCCGGACAGGTCTTGCTCTCAGGCAGGCACTCTCTGTGCGGACTCGGGGCTCTGTCCCACAACATTAGGGGAAGGCAGCCCCCTGTACTCAGTGGTCCTCAGCAGTGACTGGCTCTCACTGGTCCGTCTTGGGCCTCACCACCTTACCTAGCCTCACCTGTGGCTGCAGGGTTGGCCTTCCAGAACCAGGTGCACTGCGTGGGGAGGGAGGGGGGACCCCCAGGGAGAACTCGGCATGCTTTGACCAGCAAGGGGACAAAGACGACGCTGGGTGCGTAAGAACCCCGGATGCCCAGGACAGAAAGGAGCCTCTGATGATAGTGACCATGGGCCAGGCCATGACCGTGACCACGTCCCTCCCCTGTCTCCACAGCAGTCGCCGCAGAAGAGTCTGCAGCGGACCTTGTCGGACGAGAGTCTGTGCAGTGGGCGGCGTGAGCCCAGCTTTGCCAACCCGGCCGGCCTGGAGGCGGGCCTGCCCAGCGACGTGCTCTTCACCAGCACCTGCGCCTTCCCCTCCAGCACGCTGCCTGCCCGCCGCCAGCACCAGCACCCCCACCCGCCCGGCAGCAGCCTCAGCACCGTCCCTGCCACTGGCAGCTTCCCAGAGAAGAAATGTGAGCCTGGGTGACCTGGGGCTGGCAGAGGAGGCACCCCAGGGTTGGGAAATGGGGGCAAGTTCAAAGGCCAGAAGTCACGGGAGTCAGCTAAGAGGGAATTGGGGTGCAAGATGGAGTCCTGGGGGGTCTGCACATGAACTCCTGCGTGTCACCTGGAGCAAGGGATTGTTGGCCAAGCCTCAGGGGGTCCCCTAGGAATCTGGAACACCCAAGGATTGGGTGTTCTGGTGTTCTGACACCAGAAATGAGAGTTCAGTCCCTCCAGATACAGCCATCTGGGGACCAGGGGTTTGTATCAGCCAGCCCCCAGCCCTGCTCCGTTCCTGCCCCAAACAGATGATGTGATGAGCGTCGCTTTACCCACCTGACTCCCCCAGATCTTCCAGGGAGAGAGGGGTGCGGGATGTGACTCATCCATCCCTTTATCATCTAACAAATGTTTACTGGGTGTCCCCCGTGGAGGGGGCCCTGTGCACAGGGCCCTCACCAAAAGGCCTTCGGTCTACCCTCTGACCCCTTCCCCATACCCCAAAGCTCTGAAACTGAAGGCAGCTGCGGAAGGAAGGGCCAGGCTCAAGAGGGCAGCACAACCGACGTGAGCGTACAGGAGGCTCTTTGTGGGCCTTCCTGGTCTTTCTGGGTGTGCTCAGTCGTACACAGCACAGCTTTCCCCAGTGCAGACACATTTGGATTCCAGAGATACGTCTTCCCAAGGGCTTTGGCTGAAGGGCCGTGTCTTGCAGTGTCTAGATGGAGCCTCTTGTACACACAGAGGGTGGGATGGAGGAGGCTCAGGGGCATTTTTGAGGGGTCTGTCTCCACTTAAAATCCTCTCTAGGCTCCCCGTTGCCATAGTGTCTGGGTCGGTACTGCTGCCTGGTGTTTCAGGGCTCGGCCTCGGCCCCTCCACTTCACGGCCCCTCCTCCAGGTCCCCCATCCAGCAGACTCACCCTCCTCAGGGCGCTCCGCGTGTCTGTTCCCTCCACCGTGCTCTTTTCCCAGCCCTGTTCTTGACTTCTGCTTCCCTCTCTTTTTTAAAATATTTTTGTTTATTTATCTTTAGAGGGGAAGGGAAGGAGAGAGGAAGAGAAATATCAGTGTATGGTTGTCTCTCGAGTGTCCCCCGCTGGGAACTGGCCTGCAACCCAGGCATGTGCCCTGACTGGGAATCGAACCTTGATCATCTGGTTCGCAGGCCCACGCTC
>NW_028081005.1:0-558 GCF_014824575.4 Sturnira hondurensis | reverse complement strand
AATCGTTGAACCATGAGAGAGAGGAAGTGTGGGTGTGGGAAGTAGTGGTAGAAAAATTCAAGGAGAGTGGTCATGGAGAAAGATTTGAGGCACACGTACCTGTAATTAACACAGATGTTTTCAGGAATAGTAGGGTGAAACACCTTTCCACATACACTCGATAACACTATCTTTTTTTAAGTTAATTTTTCCTTCCAGGAAGGAATATTTCTTTAACAAAGCATGCAATACTCATCCTATACCAACACAATCTGTTTTATAAATATTAGCTCATTTAATCATCAGAAAAACCTGTCAGTTAGGTACTGTTATTATCCTCAGTGTACTGATAAGGAAACGGAGGCATAGAGACATTAAATAACTTGCCCCAATTCACATAGCTAGCAAGTCCTGAGATGCAACTGTCAGATAGGATGGCCGGAGTAAATGCAGGACACCCAGTCAGATTTGAATTTCAAATGAACAACAAGTTTTAAGGATAAGTATGTCCCTGTATTGCATGTATTTTTATTGTGGTATCTGACAGCCCTCTCCCTGGGATTGTTTGCTGTTAATCAT
>NW_028081004.1:0-848 GCF_014824575.4 Sturnira hondurensis | reverse complement strand
GAGTGGTTGTGGGGGCCGTGTTTGGGGAAAGGAGGGTGGGAGGTTCTCATTTGGGTGGTGGGGATGGTTGCACACCTCTGCATGATTGCTCAAAGCAAGGACGTAATCCCTCAAAACGGGGGTCTGTGAGAGTGGTGACTTCCATCTGAGGGACCCTGAGATCTACTCCACTTCCTCCCAGGGGCCCTACCCAAACCCTCCACTAGTGTGGAGTGGGGCCTGTGATCTGCCCGGGACCGTCTGCAGCCATCGTGTGCCGGGGCCCAGCCTGGGCGGACACATTCCGTCGGGTGGAGAAGGGGAATACATCTGTTTATAGGGAGGAGAAATTCCCTTCTCAACAGGGCTCAGAGGCCAGATTGCAAACTGAGGCAGTGAGGGACGTCATGGNGGAGTTATTTCTGCTTCTACCTTAAAGGGTCCAGCTGGTCTGAGCTCAGTGAGCCCCTGGAGCTGATGGTGACAGATGAAGATGGCTCTGCTCCGCCCTCAGGTTTGCCCCCGGTCCCTGCACCCTGTCCCCAACTGGATCCTCTATGCCCGTCTCCCTGCCCTTCTGCTGGCCCCCAGCCCTGTGGCTCCCCTGCCCCTCTGCACTCCTGACCCTTGGACTTCACACCTGGCTCAGGACTCTGGAGCCCTGATCCCATCTGGACACCAAGGTGGCCTGGACACTGAGCCCCAGCATGGGGAGGGTTGGGAGCTGTTTTGTAGGACTGGGTGGGGAGTGGCCTTCCAGGCACAGACACCTTTCAAGGGAACTTTGGTCCTTTCACTCAGAATGCTTTTCAGTCTATTTTGTCCACTTGGGCAGACTCTGTGGGGCCCCCAGGCAGTGTGTCCCCTGT
>NW_028081003.1:0-1224 GCF_014824575.4 Sturnira hondurensis | reverse complement strand
TGAGGGCTGGGGTTGGGGCTGTGGCTGGGTTTGAGGGCTGGTGTTGGGGCTGAGGGCTAATGTTGGGGCAGGGGCAGGGGCGGGGGCTGAAATTTGGGGTGGGGCTTGGGATTGGGCTCGGGCCGGGGGATGGGGCTGCAGCTGGGGCTTGGTTTGGGCTGGGTCTGGGTCTGGAGCTAGGGTGTGGGTTGGGCCTGGGGTTGGGGCTGGGGCTGGGGCTGGGGCTGGTGCTGGAGATAGGGATGGGATTCAGGTTCTGGCTGGGGCTAAGGCTGGGGCTAGGGAGAGGCTGGGGCTGGAGCAGGAGCAAGGGAAGGGGCTGGGGTGGGGAAGGGGTTTGGATTCAGGCTGGGGCTAAGGCTGGGGCTGGGGCTAGGGGCTAGGGTATAGGGGTGTAGGGTTAGGGTCAGGATCAGGGTCTGGGCTAGGGAGAGGATTAGGGTTTGAGCTGGGGCTAGGGGCTAGGGGCTAGGGCTTAGGGCTTGGGGTTAGGGGTTAGGGTTAGGGTTAGGGTTTGGGTTGGGTTTTGGGCTGGGCCTGGGTCTGGGGCTAGGGTTTAGGGTTTAGGGCTAGGGCTAGGGCCTAGGGGGCTAGAGGGCTAGGGGGCTAGTGGGCTAGGGGGGTAGGGGGCTAGGGCTAGGGCTAGGGTTATGTCTAAATTTAGGGATAGGGCTAGTTTTAGGATTATGGTGAAGGTTAGTGTATGGATTTGGTTTAGGATTAGGGGTAGGTTTAGGTTTAATGTTTGAGCTAGTGCTATGGTTAGGATTAGGGCTAGGGTTAGGATTATGTTTAAGGTTAAGGCTATGGCTAGAATACTGTTAGGGTCAGGGTAAGTGTTAGGGTAAGGGCAAGGGCTAGTGCTATGGGTAGAGCTAGTGTTGGGACTAGCGCTAGGGCTAGTGCTCGGGTTTGGGTTAGGGTTAGGGTTGGTGCTGGGTTTAGGGCATTGACTAGGGCTCTGTCTATGGCTAAGGGGAGAGTGCAAATGTTATGATTAAGTTTATAGTTGGGGTGGGTTAGGGTTAGAGTAAAGTTTAGGGTTAGTGTTAGGAATAGGGCAAGGGCTGGTTTGGGGTTAGCATTAGGGCTAACCCTAGGGTTAGAGTTAGAGGTAGGGTTAGTGTTACGGTCAGGGCTAGAGGTATTGTTAGTGTTTGGGTTAGGATTACGACCAGGATTAGGGTTATGGTGAAAGCTAGGATTAGGATTAGCGTTAGAGTT
>NW_028081002.1:0-580 GCF_014824575.4 Sturnira hondurensis | reverse complement strand
AGGAGGGGGCCAGAGTCATCGCCAGACTGAAGCCCTGCAGAAAGAGCCAGCGGGGAATAGACACCCCTGCTTTTCTATTTTCCGACCCCCTGTCTCCACCTGGGCCTCCCATTGCCTGGATCCGAGCAGACCCCCCAGGACAGCTCCTGGGCCCCAGCAGGGCAGTGCTGGTGGGGAACTGAGGGGAATGGAGTTGAAGCAGAGACTGTGGAAGCGCTGCGAGGACCTTTCTCAGTGGATGGCCAGCAGGGGCTTTGAAAATGGATAGGGTGCTTCAGAGAAGACTCCACACTGCAAGGAGCCTTTAGCTGCTGGCTGGTTGGACAGGTGCATGATGGGTGGATCTCGGGGTGCTCTAGACCAGGGCCTCTAAAATTGTGCCGTATGTACAAATTCCCCCAGGGGTGTTGTTTAAATGCAGACTTTGACTCAGCAGGTCTGGAGTGGGGCCACGGTGTTGCATTTCTAACAAGCACCAGGTGATGCCCCTGCAGCTGGTCCAAGGCTCGCACATGGAGTAGCCAGCCTGGCTGGCCCAGGTGGTCCTTCCTCCACCCTCACGTGCCCCTCATCGGGCTGG
>NW_028081001.1:0-591 GCF_014824575.4 Sturnira hondurensis | reverse complement strand
AAATGAATAGCCCCATAGAAGTAACAATGCAGAGCTTGCCTACCAGATCTGAACACATTATAATGCTCCAATAATTAAAACAGGACTCCAGCAATAGCACACATACATCCACAGAACAGAACTTAAGAGAATTTAAAAGGAGACTTTAGATGTCATGAAAAATACTAGCTTTCAATAGGGAAAATGAATATTTTTTAATTAATTTTTAAAAGATTTTATTTATTTATCTTTAGAGGGGAAGGGGAGGAGAGAAGGAGAGAAACATCAATGTATGGTTGCCTCTCGTGAGTCCCCTGTGGGGAACTGGCCTGCAACCCAGGCATGTGCCCTGACTGGGAATCAAACCGCGATCGTGTGGTTCGCAGGCCTGTGCTCAATCCACTGAGCTACACCAGCCAGGGGGAAATGAATATTTTTAATGAACATGTTTAGAAAATATATGAATAATGTGGAAAAATTAGTTTGATTCTTATTTCATGCTATGCCCACAATAACTTTCAAATGGAATGAGGGGTTTAATGTTTAATTCTAATGCAACCAAAGGAAGATACAAATTAATATGTGCCTATTTTTAAGAGAAAAGAGATTTAT
>NW_028081000.1:0-509 GCF_014824575.4 Sturnira hondurensis | reverse complement strand
GGAGAGGACTAGCACTATGGTTGTGCATCTTTGGCCAAAACACTCTAAAAATGCCAATTTTTTAAAATTAAAAATAGCCCTGGCTGGTGTAGCTCAGTGGATTGAGCTCGGGCCTGCGAACCACACGATCGCAGTTCGATTCCCAGTCAGGGCACATGCCTGGGTTGCAGGCCGGTTCCCAGCAGGGGACACATGAGAGGAAAAAATACATTGATGTTTCTCTCCTTCTCTCGTTCCTTCCCTCTCTAAAGATAAATAAATAAAATCTTTAAAAAAAATTTAAAAATATACATAGCCTAAAGCTCAAGTATTTATCCAGAGTTTTCAGCAATTCTGGCATTTTTTTAAAAATCAAGACTCAGTTGTTTTGATCAAAATATCTGCTTTGAAGAAGATAACAGAACACAGAAGATGGTATCAGTCACTGTGGACACTGCCACACCGGGACTTTGTGGACTGACCCAGGAAAATGTGTTTGCTGGTACTTCTTCGGGATCCGTCATCTTCCT
>NW_028080999.1:0-848 GCF_014824575.4 Sturnira hondurensis | reverse complement strand
GACGATGCAATGAGTGCAGCACGATAAAAGTGTGGCACAGATGCTTCAAAGACGGTCAAGAATCTGCGGAAAGTGATCCACGTTCTGGAAGGCCTGCAACAGGCAGAACACCTGAGAGTGTGGAACATGTACGGGCTGCCACCAGCAAAGACTGGTGACTGACAGCACGAGAACTAGAAGCTGATACGAGGAGTCTAAAAACTACCGTGTCTGAGGTTTTCACACAGGATCCTGGCATGAAACATGTCGTGGCAAATTTCATTCTGCAGCTTCTGCCACCAGAGCAGAAGGAACATCATGTCGCAGTCGGGAGAACTGTGTGAGGTCCCAAGGTGCCGACTTTGAAGGGGACTGAGGCACCCATCACTGTCCTATGTACAATGTTTCTTGTAACTCGTATTCCTTCAATAAATGTCTCTCTCTTTCATAGTACCCGGACGGATACTTTCTGGACAGGCCGTGTATTATTCTAGGCTCCGAAAATCCACCCAAGTGCAACGAGATGAAAGTGCTTGCATTCCAAAAGGAGACAGAGACAGTTGTGAACAGAAGAGACAGGCATTAAGCAACTGATTACACATTTACATTACCTAATGGCTATAATTAATGCTAATACGAAGGAAAACTCAGAGATTACAGGGGTGTATAGCAAACTCTTCCAAGATATGTAACTAAATAACTGAACAGAAATTACAAGAAATTAATGTATTACAAACAATTAATGTATTGTTTATAGAGGAACTACTGGAGGTCAAGTGACACCGGCGGCGGGGGGTGGGGGTGGGGGGGGCGGGGGGGGGCGTAAGCGGCAGCGGGTTTAGTCAAGCAAAGCTGTCCGAAGGAAATTA
>NW_028080998.1:0-1919 GCF_014824575.4 Sturnira hondurensis | reverse complement strand
GTGCTTTCTCAGGGGTTTCTTCTGTTTTCTGTCTCCACATCACACCTAACTTGCTTTATATCACATTCTCTCTCTTGAAAACTCACAGGTCTTCACTGTGATACACTAGTAGAGGCTTAAGTTTTCAATCCCCACTAGCATTCCCACATAGTAACTGAGTGAGACTGTCCTTCATCAGCCTGTGCCCTGGCAACGCCTTCTCCTCTTGAGTGAGGTAGGGTCTGTTAGGCATTTTCTTCCAGAACAAACCAATCTCATTATAGTTAAACACTTGTTGGGGGACAAAAACCTCAGCCTCTACATACTCCCTAAACATGGGACATAGCTTTTGGCAGCTTCCTTGTGGGCACTGGCTGCCTTTCCATGCCTCACCACACAGTGAATGCTAGGTCTCTTTTTAAATGTATCAAACCATCCATGACTGACTTTAAACACTTCAGTGACCTCACCATTTATTCTAGGCTTTTTTTTTAAACAAATTAGCCTCCAATTGCCTAGCTTTCTTCCACATTATTGCTCATAAATGCTACTACCCACTAACTGTTTTTCAGTAATTCAGATGTAAAACAATTTTTCAGCTTCATGCAATGCGTGCACATGTTGCTTACTCACAGACTTTACACCTTTAGCAACACTGGTTGCCTTAATCACTTCCTTATTTCTCACTGTTGTCATCTCAGCATCTTGAATTTAAAAGTGATATCAGTCACACCTATACCACTCTCACACTTAACTACAATATGTTTTTTTTATCGTGGTTCTTATCAATTGCCTTTTAGGCTTAGTGGCATCACTCTTAATCTTTTTGCAACCCATAATTAGCACTTAAAATGAACAAAAGAACAAGACAGTTACAACAAATATGTGGAGGTTCTGCACTGTTCATCATAAGCTACCATGAGACTGATGTGTCAACTTCTACTTTATGGTAAGGGAGAAGCACCAAGTGCTGAGCAAGTGATGAGTGATGGTGATGAAGCATTTTCTCTTGTGGGTCAGCATCATGACTCATACAAGTTCTAGAAAGTGTGATGAGTCTTGAGCAAGTGCTGAAACAGTTTTTTTTTTTTCATCAAAATGTGATGAGTACTGGGTTTGACAAGATCTTAAGCAGATGAATGCTGAAGTAGGTCTGTATTTTTTTTTTAGTTTTGTGAAATATGCCATTGAGCCCTGGCTGGTGTAGCTCAGCAGATTGAGCATGAGCCTGCAAACCAAAGGATCATGGTTTGATTCCCAGTCAGGGCATATGCCTGGGTTGCAGGCCAGTTCCCAGCAGGGGACTCACTAGAGGCAACCATACATTGATATTTCTCTCCCTCTCTCCTTCCCTTCCCCTCTAAAGATAAATGAATAAAATGTTTTTAAAAAAGAAATATGCCATTGGTATCTTGATAGGAATTGCATTGAATCTATACATTGCTTTGGGTAGTATGGACATTTTAATTATGTTAATTCTTCCTATCCATGAACACAGTATATGCTCCCACTTATTTATATCTTCTTTAATTTATTTCTCTAGTGTCTTATAATTTTCTGAATACAGGTCTTCTGCATCCTTGGTTAAACTTATTCCCAGATACCTTTTTGATTGCAAAAGTAAATGGGACTGTTTTCTTAGCTTCACTTTCCAATAATTCATTATTGATGTATAAAAATATGACTGTTTCTGAATACTTGTTTTGTATCCTCCTACTTTACTGAATTCATTTATCTGATCTAATATAGGGTTTTTTGGTGGAATCTTTATGGTTCTCTATATACAGTATCATATCATCTGTGAATAATGACAGTTTTGCTTCTTCATTTCCAATTTGGATGCCTTTATTTATTTTTCTTGTCTGATTGCTATGGCTAGGATTTTCAGTACTATGTTGAATATGAGTGGTGAAAGTCGATAAAATGTTTCTGTACAGTAT
>NW_028080997.1:0-855 GCF_014824575.4 Sturnira hondurensis | reverse complement strand
AATCCACAGTGGAGAGTAACAGCTAACAATTAATTCAACAAATATTCATTACATACCTCTAAGGATCAAGTTATGATTTTTCTAAGCATAGTAACTTCCTTTTTTGGTTTGTTTGCTCTTTAAAAACCTCAACACGCCTTTAAGGAAAGCAAGGACAGGATTTTAATTTGCATTTTACCACCCAAGAAATTGTGATACAGTGAGGTTTTGTACTTTATCCATGGTCAAAGAGCAAGTCTACTCCAACCCTGTGTGACAGCATAGATGGAACTGGTGAATATCATGCTAAGCGTAACAAGCCAGACAGCAAAAGACAAATACCATATGATCTCACCTATAACAGGAACCTAATGAACAAAACAAACAAACAAGCAAAATAGAACTAGAGGCATGGAAACAAGGAACAGACTGACAGGGACCAGAGGGGAGAGAGGAGGGGGAAAAGGGAGGAAAGAAGGGCAAGAGACTAGTTTAAAAATAAGTACAAATGACCAATGGACATGGACAATAGGGTAGGGATTGACTTTGGGAGTTGCGGGGGGGAGGTGAGGTGGGGCAGGGGAGAACAATGAGGGAAAACTAGAACAACAATAAAAACTAAAATTAAATTAAAAAACAAAAACAAAGAGCAAGTCTATGAAATGGCTGGAATAAAACATAATTCTAATAACAGAAAGTCCAATGTCCTTTTCCTCATTCTTCCCTAAGCTCATACCAAATACACACTCATATCAAGCAGTGGTGGAGAAAGATTCTTGTTGCAGAGGTTCTCAGCCTGAGGCCTCTATGTTCATGGATGAACAGAGGAGGTCCTGAGACTTCTGAAACCGTACTTGAAAGATGGATGTATGTGCA
>NW_028080996.1:0-755 GCF_014824575.4 Sturnira hondurensis | reverse complement strand
TCACTTATGCTGAAAGCCCATGACACCGAGCCCAGCCTCAATGCCTGATTTAGCTGCAATTTCAACCTTTCTGAGAAATACAATCTCAATCAGCAGTTGGGATTTCCAGTGGGAGCACCAGGTGGGTAACCTGTCACAAGGAACCTGTTCATCTCTGCTCCTTCCCCCCAAGGAAGATGGATGTGCACAGAAACAACGCTTCTGTTCTCCCTCCTCCCCTCCGAAGAAGACGTCCTGGTCTACACATGACCTTTTCTTTCCTTAGGCTAATAACCCCCTGTCACACCCTCCTCCTGGGAAAACCTTTTCTTTTGGATAAACCCTGGCAGTGCCTTTCTCATTGCTGGACGGGGTGCTGCCTGGTTCATGAAACTTTTACAAAGCCAATGAAATCTGCAAATTCACTAGCGGAATGTCTGTTCTTTATCAAGGATAAGTGTGAGGCTTGATAAGTCACCAGTTTGGAGTTGGGATGGGAGAGTAACTCGCCTGTTCTAGAATCGGGGAGCAGAAAGCCCAGACTACAAAGGACTAGTGGGTGATTTTGCAGCGTCCTTGGCCCTAAGGCCTTCCCACTGCACCCCAGCTGACTTGCACCAGGCCACCTGGTTGTGTGTGCTGGAAATTAGATTTATGAAAAGCTATAGGAAGAAGGGACATGGTGAGAAAAGTGCTGAGAAGTGTTGTTGTAAGAACATTGGTCACAGGCGATCATCCCAGGGAGGTCTCAGAGGAAGTCTAAGAACCCAAGAGGA